>NC_139002.1:18181654-18212654 GCF_964374135.1 Grampus griseus
CCTTCCCTTCCTCAGGATGCCATGGCATTCCGCATAGTTCTAGAGGACAGTGAGGGTGACACAAGAACAGAGACAGTTTTTTAAATTAAGGTGTAATTAATTAATTGGGACCCCCTGCCCATGACTGCCACTCTTATTTAAGGTGACCTCAGCTCTCTCTTGCTGGAGTCTGGTATTAGTCCTGGTTCCTTTTGCTTCCTGTTACCATTATACTCAGTCCTCCTGCATCTTTATTATGTCTACCTTTTCCAAATGACCCAAATTTGTTCTTAAAGAGTACAGATTTTTCTGTAAAATTTGGTCAATGAATTTCAGTTATTGGAGAAATTGTGCAGTTTTCTTTACTTGACAGTCCACTGCATCTGGACGTGAAAAAGAGGAATGTGAGGTCAAGAGTAAACTCTTCAGATTAGCAAGTGAATTTCATTCCAGCGATGGTCCACCAACGTCAAAATGGCAGCACACTTAGACAAGCTACTGTGTCCAGTAGCTTCGGGTACACTAGACCGGCTTAGCTAATGCTTTGGCTTCTGTAGTAGATTATTTGTCAACAAATATCTACTCCCCGCAACAGGCCTCCATGGAGGAGCATGCTCCCCGACTGCAGGGATATTGGGCATGGTGTTTGATTTGCCTTGGCCTCATGCTGAGAAGAGTGTGCTTTCCTGTTTCTTGCTATGGCCAATGGGATATTAAACAGACGTGATGCAAGCAGAGGCTTGGGCTCATGTGCTCCTGACTATCACTGTGAAAAGAACATGCCTTGGGAAGCCACTGGTTCAGAAAGAGTGAAAGAACATTGACCTTGAATCAGACCTACAAGTTGGAGCCAAGCCCTGATGAGCCTATTCTAGATTAACTGAGCTCCAGATGACCAGCAGATGTGTAAGCAAGAAATGAATGCTTGCTTTATGTCCCTGGGTTTTGGGGTGAGTGTTACAAAGTTTCAAAGTTTGATTGCCTGGATAGTTCAGCTTTACCAAAAATGCCTTTTAAGACATGTGATTTCCTGTTAGAGCCAGACCTCAGGAGACCAACACCAGCACTTCCACCACACAGAAACACTGGCTTATCCAGGTCCTTCATACTATTGGATCATATAATATCTATTATAACTGTTATATAATAATTGTGTAAGAACCACATGGTTTTCAAAGGTCTTTGACACACTTCGCTCATCGAATACATCAAGACCATGAAGTTATATTATGTTCATCTCCATTTTACAAGTGAGAAGATGAGCTCAGGAAAGTTAAGTGATTTGACTACAATGACACAATCAGTAAATGGAAAATCTTGGATCTAAGTCTTCTCCTTCCAAATCTCACCCTTGCATCACACTGGCTTGTTTGATGTATATAAACATTAAATTAGATGGTGACAATTAGTTCGGAGACAGAGTTGGTCTCCAGTTCCTACCTTTGCCCCTGCTGCAGCTGCTTTTAGCCCCGTGGACATGAGGCAGACACACGGCATCTCATTCTCTCAGAACCTGTTCTCAGACTGAGAAAACAGAAATTTAGATGCTCACCCTCCTTCATCCCTCCCCCCTCCCCCTACTACATCACCTACCCCACTAAGAGGTACTTATCTTGGCTTAAGGGTCTCTGAACATCATGCAGGTGGGAAGTTCTATTCTGGAAAATTCAGTCCCACTCTGCATGTCTTAGCATCAAATCAAGCAGTACGCCTGCTCTCAAGAGGTAATAGCACAGGTTGGCAAACTTTTTCTGTAAGGGACATATAGTCAATATTTAGGATTTGGGGGCCATATCATCTCTGTTGTAGCTACTCAAACCTGCGGGTGTAGTATGCAAGCAGCTATAGACAATATGTAAACATACAGGCCCCCAAAACTTTATTTACAAAAACAAGTGGTGAGCAGAACTAAGCACGTACAGTGGCTGTAGTTTGCCTACTCCTGGTTTATAGACTAATAGAGAAGAAACCTGAACACAAATTATTGCATCAACCCTCCCCATCTTTGAAGTTACATCTTATAGTAAGACAATGTGAGCGCTTTTTCTCCTTCCCTTTCTTTATCTCTCTCTTTTCTTTCTTTTTTGCTTCTAGTCTTTTCTTTCTTCTACCCTTTGTTCTTTTCTTCCTTCCTTTGTCTCTCTCTTCTTTCTCTTTCTTGTTTATTTCTCTGTCTCTCTCTCGCTTTACTTTTTATTTCTACTCTTTCTTCCTTTTCCCCTTCCTTCTTTTCCTCCATCCTGTCAGCAAATACTTATCAAGCTCTTCCGTGCCTGACATGGGGCATCCAGGTCAGGAGTTTCAGCCTCTGCTCCTGAGCTCTGTTTGTTGCTCCCACCTCTGCAAGCTCTAGGAACTTGGTTCCTAGCAGTTCCCTGGGGAGCAAGGAGGGAGGGGGCACGGAGGGGAGAGGGAGAGGGCAGACAGTCCAGCAGGAAAAGGAGGATGGCTACAGTGTCATCACTCTGGGCACGAGGCAGAAAGGGACAGAGCTTCTGCTCCTGAGTCTCTGTTTCAGCACTCCTTTCATCTGGAGTAAGACTCTTTAATTTGTAAACATTAATAACCATTATTATTATTAAAAAGGAAAGAAAGTGAGTAGCTCTGTAACTAATTACTTTAAGTGTTCTCAACAAGGCACAGTTCAACTCCTTTATAAAACCTCCTGCTGTGAAGACCAGATTGTCATTATGATCAGATCCTTCCTTAGACCTATTAATTTTACCCGGAATAACAGCAGAACAGATGCAAGAAGAAGGCTAGTCTGATTAACATAATTCTTTTCAAAGACCATTTCCTCCCTAAGGGCCACCGTACTGAGTCTTCTATCTTGTCTCAGATCTAATTACATTCGGGAGAATTCAGACACTGAGGGGTGATCTCAGCAGATGTCACTTAGATTTGAAGCACACTTCAGGATATGAAACCTTATCAGAAAATCAATTGAAATTAATAATTCCCTCTCTCTTTCTCACCATCTCTTTCCTCTGCCAACACTCCCTCTCCCTGTATCTTTTCCTCCCTCTTTCCCTTTTCTTTGGCCAGATTAAAGTTGTTTCCAAACACTAACCTTTCTCAGGAGAAGAGACAACATTTCCGGGAATTCAATAAATCTGAAACTCAAGTCTACGCTTACGTTTTGAAATGTTTCTCTGCTTCTCCCTTTCTCAGCATAATGAGTGTGTGTGTGTGTGTGTGTGTGTGTGTGTGTGTGTGTGTGTTCTTGAGGGTCTCTATAGGATATAAAAATAAGGTAAAAACAGGAGAAACAGAGGGGGCTTTCTGCAGCACATTGAAAAGATATACACCACAAGCTACCTCTTTAGTATCTGATCTCTCATTGAAACCAGAACCGATTTGGATCCCAGTGTCTGATCTTTGATAGACAAGAACTGTGGGTTTACAATGGAGTCTCTTGCTGCTTTTAATGAAGTATTTGACTTTTCGCCTGCTGCTTTCAATTGAGCTCCGGGAGCTTTGGATAGAATCTCTTGAGAGAGCAGCAAATGATTGGGGGCTGGGGTTTTGGTGCCTGGTGCCTAGGTCAAGATACGGCAGACCTGGCATTCCAGCAGCAACAGAATCTTGTCTCTTTACTCAGCCTCACCCTTAGCTCCAGTGTCTTTTGTTCTGGGATCTCAAAATGTAGAAACTGAGGCCAGGAAAACCAATTACTTGGAAACCAACCACAGTTTCCCCCACCCCCCACATGCTTAAGCTCCACTGAGGTCTGCATTGCCCTGCCTCTCCGAAGTTGCCTGGGTAAGGGAATATAATGCCACAGACAGGAGTATTTGAGGACATGACTGTAGGCGGAAAACATGGACAAGCTATCTATTTCACATATCCTGAGAGAACAATGAAGAAGGAGGTAGAAAGCGGGAACATGCAGTTCTGTATTATACATTAGCTTTTTGAGATTTGCAGATGCTGTTCGGTGCCTTGCTGACATGGAGCACAAGCCGGCCTCCGGTCCCGAAAGTCCCATTGTAGCAGCTGCTCTTGCCTGGCTGGGCCTGGCTCTGCATCCCTGTGGTGATGTTCCTCAGGGTGGCCAGCTGGGTGTTCCCCCCCCCCAGATAGCCTGCGATCTTGGCACTGGCCCTCTGGGAAGCTGCCAAAGCAAGAGCATTGGAGCAGGATGGGCACGGAGCATCTCTTTGCAGGGACATTGAAAAATCTCCTGATCTTTACACTGGTGGGTTCAGAGCTTGAGGAGAAAGCACTCAGGGTGGGAGAAGAAGTGGAGAGAATTCTGGAAAGCAGGGCATCTTTGTCATTTACCGGTTTGCATTGTACATCTTGCTTACTATCCCATAGAGAGTCTGAGAGAATTTGACTTTTAAATACCTGTCCATGCTATACGGCCTTCTTATGATCCGGCCCTGAGAATGATACCAGTGTGCACAAAATTGACTAGTGAAGGGCTTATTGGCTCCTGAGAGATTTCTCTGTCTTAGGCTTTACACTCTGGGGATTCCTAAGAAAGTTTAGACTTATGCACTATTTGAGACAATAAAACAAGTGGAAACCAACCCCTATTCTCTTGTAGCATTCACTGAGTGTAATGTCGTCATTACACAGTCTGCTCTGGTGGGAGAGAAGGGAAGCTCATTACGGTGGAAGGCAGGCCCATGGCATTTTGGGGGGTCCTTAGCAATGGGCGGTTTCTCACACCATCTGTGTTGTCACAAATCCTGTAGGCTGGTGAATGAATTAAGTTCGGTGCCTGGGCCATTAGGTGTTTTCTCAGTGCTCAGCTTGCTGCTACCTTTGGTGGAAGGGAGCCCATCTAGGGCTCAAATGGAAGGGATGGAAGTGAGTCTCAGAGGTCCAGCATCCACTTAGTCTTCTGTGAGTTAACACGAAGAAGGTATCTGATACAGGTGGTCTGAATGGAAAAAACATGATGGTTTGTGATTGCAACAGACTTACAGACAGTCTATTCAAAGATTCAATGAAAAAATAATTATTGAGTGTCTTCAAAGAGTAAATGTTTTCATTTACTCAGCACTTAGTAAGCATCTACTATGTCCACAGCAATATGAGAGGGAGAGGTGATGAGAAATAAATAAGAAGCTTCTGACACTAAAATATTTACAATTCAGTGGACATATATACACACAACATAGAGAAGTAAAAACAGAGAGGGATACTAATTAATATGGAGGTAACCAGTTTCAAGGTTTCAAAAGGAATTATAGTTTTTGTGGTATACAGGGACTGCTTTTATTGTAAAATAGCATTTTCCTTAAAAACAAATACAATACTTGTTTAATAGCGAAAATGTGGGAAAAAAGAAAAATTCCTCCCAATTCCACCACCCAGAAATAATCGTTATTAATGATGATACTTGGATGTCTCATATAAATCTCAAACATTACAAGCTTATAACTGAACTCATAATTACACACACACACACACACACACACACACACACACACACACACAAACATGACCCCTGGACCAAACTTGCACTGCTCTTCTGTCATAGCACCCACCTCTTCAATGCTCCCACCATCCACATGGTTGTTTAAGGCAGAAACTGGGAGTCATGTTGGATGATTCCTTCTCCTCCTCCCCCAATAACTAATTATCCCCAAGTCCTTTCTGTTCTAACCTACAAAATATACTTCAACCTCTCTATTTCTCTCCCTCTTTACTGCCACAATTTATCCCAAAACACATTCTTGTGTAGATTACTCAATAATCTTTTATCAACTCTTCCTGTCTCTTCTACTCCATATTGTACCGTTATTTTTTTAAGTGTAAATTGGATCAAGTTATTCTTATGCACAATAGCTTCAGTGGTTTCCAAATGCACTTAGAATAGACTTCTGTTTCTGAGAATAAGGAGGCTAGGTTGTTTGGACAACTCTAATATTAAAAACAACTAAAAATGATGAATAATTTTTTTTCAAGATTCTTAAAAGCATCAAAAGACTGACCCTATGGTAAGAAATTACTACATTAAAATCAGCGTGAAATTAGGAACCCAGAGAGTCAAGTAGGACATTTTTGCCCTGATACCATTTTCTGAACTGGATAAACTGATTACAGCCTCGTGGGTCAATGGAGAAAATAGTCAAATTCCCAAGCCCTCGTAAAGTGGACATGTAATAGGATACCTCCCACCATAAAGCTGGGACACCAAAGATTTTCTTAGCCTTGAGCATACTGGAGAGGAAATAACCTATCCTCTAGAAGTCTCAAGCACAAAATGGTCTTCTAGTAAATGTGTGAACTAAGTTCACATGAACCGAAAGGCACATACACAGCTGTGAATTTGGTTTGCTGTGGTCAAGCTCTAGGAATAGGCATAGGCAAAACCAAGATAAAACAGAACAAAAATATGAATTGTCTTTGTAGAAAATTATCCTAGGCTTAAAAAAAGTCCCAGAGGGCTTCCCTGTGGCGCAGTGGTTGAGAGTCCGCCTGCCAATGCAGGGCACACGGTTTTGTGCCCCAGTCCGGGAAGATCCCACATGCCGTGGAGCGGCTGGGCCCGTGAGCCATGGCCGCTGAGCCTGCGTGTCCAGAGCCTGTGCTCCGCAATGGGAGAGGTCACAACAGTGAGAGGCCCGCGTACTACAAAAAAAAAAAAAAGAAGTCCCAGAAATAATTTTCCAAAGGCAATGAATAACACACAATAGAAAATACCAAGACAGACTGAAAAAAGCATCATGTAGGAGAATCAGCATAAAAAACAGTGAGCAAAAACAGACCCATGAAAAATTTAGACTGAATTAAGAGAAATATCTTATAATTTACTATGTTCATTTATTCAGGAAAAGGGATAAACTTTAAAATATCCTCACTGAACAAAAAACTATAAACAAGTAGAACTTCTAGAAATGAAAAGTACAATAATAGAGACTCAATTGGTTTAACGGCAGATGTGCTAATAAAAAAGAATTTGTGAGCTAGAAGATAACTCAGACAGATATTACCAAGAGAGAAGCACCCAGAGAACAAGAAATGAAAATATAAAAGAGATTAAGAGGTTGAATGAGATCTGAGATTTGTTTAATTCAAGTTCTAGATGGAGAGGAGGGACAAAATTAGGCAAAAATAATGTTTGAAGAGATAATGGCTGAGAACTTTCCAGAACTGTTTAGAGACAGGTTCAAGAGTTCCTATGAATCCAAACAATGTAAACAAAGAGAAATCTACTCTTAGATACATCATACTGAATTTTAGAACACCAAAGGTGGTGAGAAGATCTTAAAAGCAGTCAGAGGAAAATTAACTTCAAAAGGAGGCTATAATGACAACTGAAGTCTCAGAAACATTGCATTTATAATAAAGTTTTAATCCTTTAATATAGCTGGAAGACTCCATGTGATCTGTGGCACCCTCCTTTCCTATCTCCTCTTGTGCTGTTCTCTCCCTCTCTCCCTTGCTCTGATTCACTGGTCTTCTCTCATTTCCACAGACACATCATAGTTTTTCCTCATCTTTGCACATTCTGCACCATCTGCCTGGAATGTTTACCCATCTCTTTCCACCTGATTGGATCCTTATCATCATTCAGATCTCAGACTGTCACTTCCTCAATGAAGCTTTCCCTGAACACCCAATCTAGAGTAATTCTTATTACTAGAGTAATTCTTATTACTCTTTCTCATATAAATGTACTTTTTTCTTCACTTTGCATGCCCCCCACTAGACTATGCTCCATGCACGCCAGAACAACTACAATTTTTGTTCATCCCTCTATACCTAACGTCCTGAAGAATTTCTCATTTTCAGTAAGAATTCAGTAAATAATTGTGAAAAGAATATTATTAATATTAATATTATTATATTATATATTATATATATATTAATATTATTAATATTAATTCTTCTGATATTTTCCTTCCTAAGTACCTTTGCTTGTAGGTTATATATCATGTTTGCTTTTTAATTTTTACAAATATGGCAAGATTCTATTTTCTAGTCTACTTTAAAAATGTATCAGTGTAACATTACCATTTTCCATGCTGATAAACATTCTTCTATAGCTTGATTTCTGATGGTTGCATAATAATCCATCATAGAGTTATCATCATTTACTTAACTAATAACTATTGTTGGGTGTTTACATTGTTCATCTAAATCATGATGAGAATAAATTATCTTTTAATATTTATGCGGCAATGGCACTTGGGTTAAAATGTAAAGGAGGCAAAAAAAAAGTATGTGCTGAAAAGTATCTCTCATACCTCTGTATCCCAGTCACCCAATTCCCTACCCAGAGATAATCACTGTTACCTATAAAAATGGCAATTTTTTCAAATTTTCCTTTCCCTTCCCCAAAATTGTACCTTAATAAGCCCAATTTACTGCATCTTGGGCTTTTTTACTTAACAGTGTACATAGGGTATTGTTTTATATCAGTACATAAAGATTTATCATATTCTTCTTAACTATTGTATAATATTCTACTGTACGTTATATATATATTATATCATAATGCATTTAATCAGTGTCCTATTATTTGCACTAGAATAAATTCCAAGATGGGGAATTGCATATTTAAGTTAATTTTTATTGATCTTGTTAAATAGCTCTCTTTAGAAATTATTCTAATACGTGTGCCTACTAGAAACATATAAGAGAATATGTTTCCTTATACTCTCAACATCAATGTCTTATCAAACTTTCATATGTTTACATAGGTTACACGAAAAATTGTATCTTATTTATTTTGCATTTCTCTTATTAAGAATGAGGTTGATAACCTTTTCATTCATCTAAGATACATTTGTATTTCCTTTCCTATAAACTTTTTGTTTACTTCTAATGGGTTGTTGTTTTTTCTTTATTGATTTGTAGACACTCTTTATATACTGGCCCTCAATGTCTTATCCACAACACTCTGAAAACAAGAAGAGTTTTTTATAAATTCAATGCAAAAGTTTATTTGGTGGTAAAACTTGACCTGGACTAATGTGAGGTTTTATCTATCTCACTTAGTATGAATAGTCATCTGTTTGCTGCAGAAATAATAATGTATTCAATTCTAGAATGCTGACGCATACTCTACTGGTGGTGTTTAATAGTATTCAATATATTCACAGTATTAGCCTTCCAAAAAAATGTAAAATCCAATGGTTTCAGATAAGAAGCTGTGGAAAATATTGAGAAAACAAAAATTTTAATGCTTCCCTTTCCCCAAAATATTCAGAGCCAGAAAATCTAGGAAAGGGGCAAAGTAAAAGCTTTTTTGCATTTAGTGTCTCATCCAGATTTTGTACCACTAGATCATAATCTGCCCATGTTATGGCCAGGCTTCTATGTAGGCAGCATTTCAAAACACACCATGGATTCCAAGTAGCTCACTGAAACTTCTTTATTTGCAAATCAAAGTTAGCATATGAATCTGCTTACAGAAATATTAGTCACAGTTGTCACAAATGTGGGTTGTATTTCAGAATATTTTTCTTATCTTCTAGGATGTAATAAATCCTATATTTATGGAAACAAATTTTGAGACAACTTAGTAGAAAGGCATTAGTCACTCTGAGGTTATAAATGATTGCTCTCATGTTTTCTCACAGTACTTTTATGGATTCCTTTTTTGTATTTTGTCTTTGATCCACCTGGAATTTATTTTGGCATAAGAGGTGAGGTAGGATTCTACCTTAATATTTTATCAGATGGCTACCCAGTTGTCCCAACCAAACTCATTTATAATCCATCTTTACTCCATTAATTTCAAATGTCATCTTCATAATACACTAAATTCTTATGTGCATTTGAGTCTATTTCTGGGTTTTTCTGTCTGCTCCTTTAATAAGTCTATTCAATACAAAGGGTGGACTATTGCTTTATATTGTTACGTTGCTCTCAGAAAGGTTCTATTGTTTTATTCTCCCATCCACAGCATATGAGTGTCTTGCCCCTCCACATCCTTGAAAACACTCATGTCATCATATTTTAAATCCTTTTCATTTTGGAAGATAAAGAGTATAATTTAATTGTTTTTATTTGTATTTTTATTACTCTCAAGGCTGAAGTGGGTTTTCTTTTTTATTTATTGAACACATGTTTTTTCTTTCGTAAATTAGCTGTTTGTGACTTTTGCCCACATTTCTAAGGGGATGTCTAACTTTTTCTTGATGCTAAAGGCATCTTTTAAAAATATTTGTGAGAGGTGCAGCTGATATCAAGAACTGAGGTAAGAAGAGCAGTCTGGATAGAGGAGATCATTCTAAAGTATATTTTCAACAGTATGTCTAAAGGCAGAGGGTTTTCGCTGGGGAGGGAGAGGAGATAGATAATAACAGTACCTGCTATAGGCTGAATGTCTGTGTCTCCCTAAAATCCTTATGTTGAAACCTAACCTCAATGTGATCCTATTTGGAGTAGGGCCTTTGGGAGTAAATTAAGTCATGAATGTGGGACCCTCATGAATGAAATTAGTGCCCTTAAAAGAAGACACACGAGAGAGCTTGCTTCCTCCCTCTCTGGTCCTTTGCTGTGATGACACAGCAAGAAGACAGCCATCTGCAAACCAGGAAGAGGGTCCTCACCAGAACCTCACCATGCTGGCACCCTGATTTCGAACTTACTGGCCTCCAGAATTGTAAGAAATAAATTATTGTTTTAAGCCACCTAGTCTATGGTATTCCATTATAATAGCCTGAAATGACTAAGAGAGTACCAAACATTTGCTAACCACTAATGTACCAGTACTTTTCAAGTTTCTCTTCATTGTATCATCAGAATAATCATACCAGGTAGGTATTATCATTACCTCCATTTCTCAGATTAAGTAACTATGGCTTGGTGATTGAATAATAAACTCAAAGTCACTTAAGCTAGAACATTACAGAATCACAACTAAAATCCAGCTCTCTGACACCGAAGTGGATTCTGTTAATGTCTGTCTATACTGAATTCCAACAGCTCCAGGCTAGTAGAAAAGTCAGATCTACTTAAACATAAGTAGACAACATTGACCTTCACCTGACTGCTTTCTGTGTCTCTCACAAGATGGACAGGTGTCTTAGGCACTGGGCCTTCCTGTCCCATCTGTACCCTCTGTCCTGCTGCTCCAGGTAATCAGAGCTCTTGACCACAGCACACATGGGGACTGAGCCCCACATGTCCCTGAACCCATTTTTGTCTTATCAAAATGTCCCTGGCCTCTGAACTAAAAGCCATAGTTTCTGCTAATTTATTCGACTAAATTGGGCAGAGTTTTAATGAATGCTAATGAATTAATATATTATTCACAGAGAAGGTAGGAAGGGGAGAGATAAAGAGAAAAGGAGAAGAAGAAACTGAGCAAAGTGTACCAAATGAGAAATGTGAACTTGGCTTACTACATAGTTTGGGGTCTCTTTCCCTGGGAATTCTTCTGAGGAGAAAGGAAGCACTGACCAAGGAGGAAGACCATGGAAGGACCAGGTGGGCCTCAGTTGCTGGGCACACTGTGTGTCCCTAGCCTGGCTCCCTGGCAGGCCTTGGTCTCCAAGGCTTGTGGCCCATCTCGTCACGGCAGCTCTTACACTGCAACAGTCCAGCTGCTGGTAGAGTGCGGGCTGAAGGCAGTGTGAGGGAGGCTGGCCTGGAGAGCTGGGGACAATGCTCCCATAGGTGTATCAGAGACCATTCAGTTCAGACCTAGGAAAGATTTCTCCAGCCCCTCAAACTTTCCCCTAATTGATCCAGAGGGTAAGAAAAGATATGGATAACCGTGCATTCATATCCAACTCCCCAAATCTTTTAAACTTGAAAGCAAGTCCCATTTGCAAAAGATCTACCTTATTTGCCTCCCTGAGGACTGTCGCTGCAGCTTTGACATGAAAGATGGAGGCAAGGAGGCCAGACACAGGATGTGAAAGCACCTTTGTATTTCCCACCTCGGATGATACAAAGACCTCTGCTTTTGGAGGAGGACAAGGGGTGGGCAAGTTGGAGGCAATCTATATAATCTGCAATTAACAAGGATCATGAAATATTTTCAGAATTATTTGCTTGAGGCTCCAGGTTTTCTCTCTAGACATTTTTCCTTTGGTGATGAGAGATGCTTGCATGGGATACATGAGCTGGAGACCCGAATCCATCACGGTGTTCCCCAGTCTGGGAGTGAGCAGCTGAATGAGATGAACGCTCAGGTGCTCTCCAGCCAGATGCTGCTGTGATTGTGTCTGGCTTTACCTGAAGTGATGAACTGCTTTCAGAATAGGGAATGAGAAAGTATTAATTATACTTGATTGAATAAAAACATTATTAAGAATAACCCCTCACATTTTTCTTATTACTGTGCTTTTTTACTCTCTTGAGGCACTGTGATATTTCAAGGCTATCATGAGTTTAAAATAACCTCACCGTTAGCCCTCTGAAATCGATAAGATGTGCATTACCCTTCCCTTTTCATGGAAGAGGAAACTGAGGCCTGGGGAGGTCCAGGGTCTACCCAGCATCCCGATGGGACCCCAGGTTCCTCTCTGCCAGCTGGAGCTGTTTCCACTGGATGTGCTGCCTCCCCCTGCAAAATGTGCTCTGCTGATTAGAGTGGTTTCTTTCTCCCAAGCCCCATTGCATTGGACAGAGGCATTAAAAGCCTCCCGGGTAGAGAAATCCTGGGGCCCACAGATAGCTTTCCATTAATAAAGCAAAAATACAAATCAAGCAGTCCTCTTGGTGATGCTAGAACAGGACTGGCCCCCTCCTCCCCCACCCCCCAGGAATTCACAAACACATTTTTGAATAACAAAAGAAAATTGAGTACCTGATGCAGTTAGCAGTGGCCCCGTGGGGGCTGGGGAGACCAGAAAAGAATCTATTATTTTACACCCGTCCTGCCCAATAGCTCGTTGTGCAGCAATATTTACTTAAAAAGCGGAGGAGGAAATCATTATTTGTTCTTAGTCCTGCGATTCCCATGACTACACTCTTTGGAGGAAGTGCTTTATTTTATTTCTTTTTCTCCCCTTCTCCCATGCCTGAGATGCAAGAGGTAAAAGTGACAGTGCCTGGCGCATACGATATGGAGAATCGACACAGAGGCCAGGACGGGAGCTTAGCGTTTGCCTGCCCTGCTTCCTTTCATGCCTGGACAGCAATGAAGAGGAATGAGCTCAAAGGGAGGTCTCTCTCTTCCTCTCTCTCTCTCTCTCTCTCTTCCTCTCTCTCTCCTATTCTTTCATTCTGTCTCCCCATTTACAAAAGCTTCACATACATTATAAATGCATCCTATACATGTATGCATATATTAAGTACATATATACTTTGTGTAGTACACATATTATATACACGTGTGCCTTATACATATATTATCTAAACATTTTAAATATATTTACCTAAATATTTATAATACATTATATATATGCGTGTATTAAATACACACACACACTCACATATAAACACATTGCACATCCCTCCTCCTCAACAGAAATGCTAGCAGAACTCTGAAAAAATTAAAAAAATATACCACCTGGAGCAGAAAAAAAAGGAAAAGCAAAGCCCCCGTTTTAAATGTTCTAAGTATTTTCTAGTTACTAATGACTCCCCCTCTTAATGGCTGTGTTTCTCCAGCTGGAAATTGGCAGCAATCAACTTTACAAGTGTTGGGGAAAGAAGTACTTGGGCAGGTGAAAGAAAATGGTTTCCTCCTAAATGCCGGCACCCACCACAGACCATGTGGCACTCCCCTGCTTGTCAGAGAGCAGCACATTTTGAAGGAGCTTGTTTTCTTGGAAAATATAGTCATTGGGCCGGGAAGACGAAAATATGACTGGGCTGGTAAAAATGCTATTGTTAGAGTAATAAAGTGTTAAGGGCAGTGCTTTACAAGTGGCAAGCATTTTCCAAAGCTTTGAGAGCAGAGTGGGCAGAGGGATAAATGGCACCAGGGAGAGAGCGAGGCCCAGCAGGACTGGCTGACCTGTCTTGAGCAGTTTCTATGTCCTCTGCATTCCCGGGCAATATTAATGCAGAAAGGGGCTGGGGCCATTACCTTGTCCCACCCCCCGACCTCTTCCGCCCAGAAAGGAGAGAAAGCAGCTTGTCCACGTCACCAAGTAGACTGAGGTGGAGCTGGACCTGGCAATCCCAAGACTTCCAAATGCATATGCAGTTAGTGTTCCAGGAACTGCATGAAGTCCAATGTTTTCACACCACACAAGCAGTTTTCCATCTTTCCGTGTTCTGGGGGCATTCAGATGAGGGGAGGAAAGCCAGGAGCCAGCTCTTTGGTTCCAGCCCAAAACAACTTCCATCAGAGCAGCACTACCTGTATCTGTTTTCACGATTAGTCTTCCATGAGATGAAATTGTAAGAAGGGGTTCCATGACTGAAGAGTATGAACATCAATGTTTCTTATGGCTCTGCCCCTGGGCTGTTCTCTTAGGCCACCGTATCCTTTCTAGGGCTTCACCCTGTATGCTGCTCTTGGTCCTAAACTTGAACCCTCTCATTGACTCAGTTTTTGCACCAGATTGCTAACTTATTTGGATTTGGACCTTTCTGCTAGTTTTTTTTTTCCTGACGTAAGCCTCCATCTTTCTTTTTCCCTTTGGGCATCACATTCAACACTGTTCCCCCAAGGTGATGTCAATCCCTCTAAACGATTATTCCAATCTCTTCCCCACTCACCATGTAAGTCATAGGATGCCTTGTGTGACTATCTCCGCACCTGACTCACATGGGCACCTCTATAATCTTTCTGCTACTGAATCCCAAATCTATTTCTGTAGACAAGATTGCCAGTGTTCCAACTATATATGTTTCAACACGTCCTGGATGTCTTCACGTGACTCTTCCACGTCATAACCTTTCTGCACAAACCCATTCCAACATCTGTGTTTATAATCTCACTCAGCAGGACCAGTACATAAACCAGCATCTAAACCAGAAGGGAGGGTCAGAGAGGCAAACTTCTCCCAAGCAAGTCAACTGCTGAATCTTGCCAATATTACTTTTATCTCCTCCCCAACTGCACCACACCCACCCTGTTGTGGGCCCTAGTCATCTCACGGCTGACCCACCATAGCAACCTCCTTAACTACTGTTCTTGGCTCTCCTCTGTTTCCCCACATTTGTTCTCTGCACAATCACAAGAATGACCTACTGGGAAAGCAGATTGGGACCAAGCCAAGCCCCTTACCTGGACTGCTGGGCGAAAGCTATCTGTGATCTCTCCCCTGCCTACCTCTCCAGCCTCATCTCTCATCCTCCAGCCTCGCACCTTTCACACCAGCAAACCTAACCGCGTGCAGTTTCATGCATCTTGGTTTTTTTTTTTCCTAAAAGTCTTTGCATTCACTGCTCAGTCTGCTTGTCTTGCCCTCCCTCCCACCTACTCTTCTCCTAGCCAATCTGAACTATTCTTTTAAGTCTCATTTGGGTGTCTCCTCTGCTCATGAGCCCTTCCCTATGTCCCCTACCCCCACCCAGCATGGTCAGGTCACCGAAGATGGGTGCACATCCCTCCTCCCCAACAGAAATGCTCTCTGTACATGCCCTGCTTAACCAGTGCCTGCTTCACCTACACCTACTCACACGACTGACCTTCCTACATATTTGCCCCGGTCCCAGCTAGTGACTGTTCTAATCTTTAGATCGGGACCTCTCCACCGTCATAGCTCATCAAACGGGCAGTGAGGGGCGTGCCCCTCTGCTAGTTTCCCTGGTAACCAATGATACATCCTGATATCAATTCCCGCTATAACTGACAAACATCCCCCTCCCCCAGGAGCGAATACTGCCTTCACATCCTACCTGCCGCCAGCCACACACGGTGGGTTGTCCATCCAGGACTTTGATTCAGACACATAAGATCTCCCATCCACTAAACCACTGATGTCCCTGTTGCTGACTCCCGGCTCTTTCTTTGTTATCAAGGATAAGCAAGTACAGGGCTTGCGGGCCTGCAGAATGCAGCCCAACACCCTCTCACCACCACCGTGCACAAGTCGGTGCCCTTCCTTGTGGCTCTCTTGGTACCTTGTGCTTGCCTGTCTCCATCTGTTCATTCCACCAATATTTATTGATTGCCTGCTTTGTACCAGACATAGCGCTGGGAACATAGTAGTGATGACAACAAAGAAAAACTATGTCTCTTGGATATTAAATTCTACTAGATGAGAAAGAACGAAACAAGGTGCATTAAGCAACATGTTTAATATGTTAGAGAGTGGTGAGTACAAGTACGAAGAAAAATAAGAGGGAGATGGGGAAAAGAGTGCAGTGAGTGGAGTTGCAATTTAGATAATGTGACCGAGGAAAGCCTTATGAAGGAGGTGACTTTTGAGAAAGATCTGAGGCCTGTGGGGGAGAAGCCATGCAGATATTTGAACTAAGAGCATCTTAGGCAGCGGCAATAGCCAAGTGCTAAGGCCCTGAGGTAGGAGTGTGCCTGGCATATTTAAAAAATGCCAGTCTGATCAGGGAGAATAAACAAGTGGGAGATGACATCAGAGAGGTAATGGGAGAGGGAGGGCAGGTCAAGCCCGGTTCTGTGGGCCATTGTGGGTTATTATGAAAACAATGGCTTTTACTTTCAGGAAGATAGGAGCCATTGAGAATTTAAGCAGAGTAACATCTGCTTTACCTTTTAGCCAGTCCTCTCTGGCTGTTGTGTTGAAAATAGACCACAGGGAAGCAAGCGCAGAGAAGGGAGACAAATCAGGAGGCTATAGCAATAATCTAGGCAAGAGGTAACATTGGCTTGGCTCAGGGATTTGGCAGGGAAAGTGGTGAAAGTGGTCACAAAGGTATATTTTGATCTAGACATGAGAGGATTTATTGAGTTCCTAAAGTAATTGATTACTGAATTAATCATCAATTATCTAAAAGGTAAAGCATTGTGCCTGGGGAGGGGAGAGACAGAAGGCTAAGCCCAACACAGTCCATAGGTCCTTGTCTTCTAAAACCCCACAGTTTAAGTGAGGAGATATGGCAAGTGCACGTAAATGTCAAATAACCATAAACAAATAGTAGGGTAAGATTGGAGCAATAGCCTCCTCTCAATCAGGACTGACTAGCTACTGTAACAACTAATTCCCATCTCTCAAGGTTCACTTACTCAGGTGTATTTCTCCCTCATGTCACTGTCGGTGTGGGTGGGCAGGTGATGGGAAGGTTTGGGTTCTCTTCATCACGGTCCATCAGCATCCTGACATCAAGTGGACCTACCATCTTCAAATGTCCCTGCATCCTTTTCTGCATCCTCATCTTAATTTACCACTGATTTTAAAAGTTTAAAAATGCTTATTTATTTTTCTCCAGTTCCTTAACTACTCATCAATTCCAGTGGAATATGAGTGGATGAGAGTCCATGAGGTCTGGACCAAAGCTGTTAAGAATGCTTATGACTTTCCCTAATTCTCTTTCCTCACCTCCTGACCGGAAGCCTAAAATGCAAAGGAGGCTGAGAAATGTAGCCGATCAGTGCCAGTTCATAGTGTTGGTAAGCACCCACAGTTTCTATCACAGCCTCCCAACGGGCCCCTGGAGTTCTCCTTACATTACACCTAGCCCATTCTCCATCCAGTAGCCAAGGTCATCTTCCTAAATCACAGTGTGGATTCCCTGGATAAACATCTCCTCTGCTCCTTTTTTCTTTCGTGTTTCATGGGAGGATACGTGAAGCCTCCTTTCCAAGCTCACTTTTAATATTCCTTATCATGCCCTCTACTCTATACCATCTTATGCTTCTATGGACACACCATACTCTTTCTCCTCTACGCTTTTCTGGAGGTTTTTCCTATTGTCTGAAAGCACTTCTTCCTTCCTCCACCAGATGAGCCCCATTTATTCATCAAGGCCCCGTGAAGATTTCATGACCCCTTAGGCCAACTGGTTTACTTCCTTCCCTGTGGTCTCTTCATAGTTATATATGCTTTGCCTACCTCTGTGCCATCTAATACAGTAGCCACTGGCCACACATGGCTCTTATGTACTAGACATGTATCTAGTGCCACAAGTTGAAATGATATTTTAGATTTATTGAGGTAAATAAAATTTGTTATTAAAATTAATTTTACCAGCTTCTTTTTACCTTTTAAAAATGTGGCTACTAGAAAATTTTAAATTACCTTTGTAGCTCACGGTATATTTCCAGACAGCACTGGCTTTAGAATTTTTCATACTGTAATGTCACTATTTGAATGCATGTCTGTCCCCAGCACTAAAATATGTGCTCCTCCACTGTGGGGAAAATTCTCACTCATCTTTGTGTCCTGAGGCCCTTGAATGAAACCTTGTCCATAATAGAATCTGCCCCTGCCTCACAAATTGTGCTGAATAAATGAGTGAGCTCTATAAGAAATACACAAATAGGGCAGTAGATAGGGAAGATTTTGACTGATGGAAAAGAGGAAGGTAAAAGGAAATAGTTTCCCAGGAAAAGCCAGTGTGAATAATGCAGAGATTTCTGAAGGCATGGGAAGGAGGTAGAGAACGTGAAGGAAATGATTTGTCTAGAATGTAGGGCCGTGGAAAATAAGGATGCAGAGATCTGTGATGGGCACATTGAGAAGGGCCTTCCCATGCCAGAATGAAGGGTCTGGACTTCCTTCTAAAAGCCACGGGAGTCACTGAGGATTTGTGAAGAGGGGGTAGCTGCCATCATCATATATGATACAATGGTCACAAGTAGCTATAGCTTGGAGTGTCACATGTTGTCATGCTATTGGTCGGTATGAATTGTTTGCATTTATGCACTTGGTTTATTTTTTTCATCTGACTGCTTAGGGCTTAAAGCCCCAATTTCAGAATCCCCAGGGCAGACCTCTGCTTGAATTTCCATTCTCCATCTCAAATCCTCTAGACCCAAACATTTATCAGGGAAGGGAGAAAACCCAGTTCCCTTGAGGATCTTCCCAGAAGTTTACTTTGTGTTCCCTGAGAGGTGACCGGGGGAGCCCTAGGGAATCAGACTGGAGGATTCCAGAGTGTTTTCAGGCTGTGGACTCAGAGCTTTTGTTGTTTTGAACACAAATGCTTGGGAACAAGTGAGGGGGTGGCCACAGCGCCCAGCTCCAGGCTTTGATCTAGGGTTGCTGGGCCTTTTGATGAGTGTGTACTAGAGTCAGCCTTGGGGATAATTAAGGCTTTTTTTTCCCATAATGAGGACCAATTGGCTCCTTAATTATGTCTTTCCCCATCTTATATTTAAAAAAATAAAAAGTGAACCACCTAGCTTCGTTGATCAAAACTTGTATAATATGTGGTGAGAATAAGGAAAGGACCAGATATAAATCTGAGGCCTCAATCTTTATTAGCAGATGAAAGCAGAAGCCTGGGTAGGGAGACTGAATCCAGAGATAGGGTCAGAACAGCAGCTTGACAGCAGACTGCGACAGCTAATAAGCAAGTCTCCTTGGGGACACATGAAGCCTTGGATCAGAACATCAAATCCCAAGACGTAAGCATAGGAAGAGATTGGAGATATTTTGGTCCCCAGCTGTCATTCTGGAGATGGGAAGTCTCAGGTCCAGAGAGAAACAGTGACTTGTCTAGGATCACACTTTCCATTGTACCAAGCAATGAGCTTCCTGAATCTAGCCAACATTGTGATGTAATATGATTCTTTTTTGCACATTTATTTATGCTTTATAACAGCTCTTTTCTAGCCATTCTCTCGCTTGATCTCTCATGACAATCTTGTGAGCTAAGTCAAGCAATATTAAGTGTTGCCTTTTTTCAAGAATCTGAATTTCAGGGTGGCTCAGCGTTTGCTTTAAGCCACACAGTAAATGCTGGATCTGAGCAACTAAACAAGTCCATGTTCTTTCCATTTTTCTGTGCAGCCCTTCTGTACTCTCATCACTGATTTATTCATTCATCAAACACTCGTTGAGAGCCCAGAGCCAGGCCCTGTGTTAGGCAAGGGTTTTTATTGGCATCTCCCAGCCTCTTTCTTCCAAGCCCTATCTGCCTTTGTGGAGTAATTTGGTTTTCAGCTATAGGAAGAACTCGATCTGGTTTGAGTTGTAGGAAAATCTGTTCCATAAAGTGTGTAAGATGGCTTTGTGAAGATAGAGTTGGGAGGCAGAGAGACTAGAAACTAGCAGACCAGCAGATGGGTGAGGAAGTCTGGAACACAGCAGGGTGATGAGAATCCACCATGGAAGGGTGGCTCTGAGAGAGATTTCAAAGTAGAATGTAGAAACTGAGGAAAACAGAGCAATGAAAAGTCTGAGATGGTATTGTTTTGTTACTTGGTGGGTCCAAATATCATTCACCAGGTCTGGGCAGTAAAATAAGAACCCTGGTGTCTGAAGGTCATTTGGATAGAAATGTCGTGAAATTAATTACAGTCACCTATGAGTCTGGAATTATGAGAGAAGGGAGGCCTGGAGTCCCGAGTGTTGTTGAAAGTGGCCCACAGCAGTGGGTGTGACCATTGCAGGAAAGTGTGAAAAACAAGAAGAGGGCTTGGGACGGGTTCTGATCTGGGTTCTGCTTCCAATGGATTCATCTGGGCTGAGTCATTAACCTTATTTCTCATCTGGAAAAGCTGGAGCGGATAACCCACTCGTTGCTTCCAACGTGAACAGCCATTATGGCTGTGATGGGCTTTACACAAGGATGCAACAATATTGCAGGAATGCAGAGTCTGGCCCTGCCTCTTAGCCAGCTGGACCTCCTGGCCCTGCTTGTCCCATAAAGCCACAAGGCCAAGTGCCTCCCCAGCCTCTACTTCTCTGCTTCGTTCTGTCCTACGCCTCGGGTTTTATTACTCAGTAACTGACGTTTGCCTGGAAACACTTTCTTTATGACATTAATAAAAAACGAGAAGGGAGGAGAGGAAGAAACACAGGTTAAGAGTGCAGGATCATATCTAGTAAAACACTTTTCAAAGTGCCAAAAGGTCTTTGGGGAAATAGGAAAAATAAATGAGGCAAAGTGTGAAGTGAGTGAGAGGCAGAAGACTTCGGCTGCAGGAAGTAAGTCCTCAACTGCAGCAATGTGAACGAAAAACAAAAAACAAAATAAAACCCAAAGAAATGGAAGCTAATAATAATCTTTGCCATATTCCTCATCATGGTCGCCCTCACCACAAATGCCCGTGTTGACATATTATTTTGAGACTGGATTGATCTGAAAAAGGACCAGGTCATTAGAGAATAAAATATAAAGTTGAGTGTGGTGGCAGATGGATCCAGGAAGATCAGACCGATGGCGCTGATCCTACCCCTCCCTGAGACCCAGCACACGGTGGCCCTGAGTCCCACGGGGCTGGGGAACGTCTCCAGGGGTGGGGCAATACCTTGGATCAGGCTTTGTTTCAGAACCCAGGGTCTCCAGGGTTTCCAAACTTCCCTTAGAAGTATCTGCTCATTGAAAAGGAGGAGGTAGCCACCAAGACTGCAAATCTGTGACTTGCAGGTGAAATGGGGGAAGATGGGGTGAAGGAGGCTGCACACTTTGTAAATCTTTGAGAGGTAAGGTACAGCCTGCCAGAGGCCTTCCAAAATTCATCTCATTTCCGTGGTGGCTCCTAGGCTGAACCTTCAGGAAAAGCTTTCATAAGAAGAAAACAAGGCTGCTCACTTATTCTTTACTGCCCCATTTCTGAAAGCTCCCAATTTCAGGAGGTTTTCCAGTGTTTCCAACTGCTCTGCTGCCTTAGTGTCCAGGACACTGGCCAACCTGAAGTGTATTTCTTCCAGTTACTTTGCTTTGCCGACGCCCACTTCCATGGCTTTGTCCGTGTTGATTCTTCTACCTAGTGCCCCTCCCCACTTTCCATCCTAATTCCTCCTCTTGAAATCCTACCCATCTCCACAAACCACAACTTGATGCCTCCAAACGGAAGTGATTTCTCTTCCTTTGCTCTACTTTTTGGGTGCATATCACATTTGTGCCTATTTTATGAAGATCTATACACATCCAGTACTTATCTTTCCGACTAGACTACAAACTCCCTCAGAGATGGGACCTTGTGTTATCTATCTGAATAATGCTTAGGATAGAGAGCCTAGGAAATTTTCCAGCTGCAGGGGCAGAGACTGAAAATGAAGGAAGTTAGATGCTCTCCCAACATGTAGTATCAAAGCCCAGCAAACTGAACCGAGTGGCCTAAACAAAATCATCCTTCAAGGCCCAAGTCAAATGCCACCTTGTCCTTAAACTCTTACTAGATATTTCCATTTGGAAGTGGACTTTCTCTTCTTGGATTTCCTATAAAGGTCATTAAGGCTGTTCACCAAATATTTCTAGTTCCCCTCCTGGAAATATGGTAAGACTGTATTTCCCTGGCCCCTTTGAAGTTCAGTATGGTTGTTGTGACTTGCTTTGGCCACCAAATAAGGGCAGAAATTATTTGTGTCAATTCTTTTCTTTTTTGGTAACCATAAATTTGTTTTCTATGTCTGTAAGTCAATTTCTGTTTTGTAAATAAGTTCATTTGTATCATTATTTTAGATTCCGCATATAAGTGATATCATATGATATGTGTCTTTCTCTGTCTGACTTACTTCACTTAATATGATAATCTCTAGGCCCATCCATGTTGCTGCAATGGCATTCTTTTTTATGGCTGAGTAATATTCCACTGTGTGTATGTATGTGTGTGTGTTTATATATATATATATATATATATATATATATATATATATATATATATATATATATATATATATATAAACACACACACACACACCAAATCTTCTTTATTCACTACTCTGTCAATAGACATTTAGGTTGCTTCCATGTCTTGGCTATTGTAATATTTGTGTCACTTCAGAGTGGAAACTTTCAGAGCCAGTGAAAGGTTTATTATGTCCTCTTTCTCGTGTCAGCTATGGTAGAGGCACAGAGATGGGGCTTCCCTTTGGCTGGAGTTCTTAAGTGAGGACATCACAGAGCAGAATATCTCTGCTGACCCATGATAGAAATATAGTGGGAGCAAAAATAATCCTTTCATTTTTATAAACTACTGAGAGTTGAGGGTGCTTATTATTGCAGCATGACATAACCTATCTTGTCTGATACACACTGTAATCCTCTCCAATAGCACATTATTTGTGGAAATGTCATCTCCTTAGTAAGTTGAGCATTGATTTATCTGTTGATGCATTTACTCATTTTTCGACTCAACCCACACTTACTTATAGAGCGCCCCATGTGTTAGGCACTGGGCTAGTTGCCTGAGATAGTACAATAAGCAAAGCATGGTATCTGCCCTCAACAGGATTTTGGTCTAGGCTGGCGGGTAGAAAAGGAATCAGACAGTGTCAGGGAAGTCTGATGCATATCATGGGGGAAATTCAAAATGCCATGAGAGCACAGAGGTAGAGCACCTAAACTCTTAGAAGTTTGGGAGGTTCAGGAAAGGATTGCTGGAGAAATTACAGTGTAGGCTGGGACCTGAGAAACAAGTAGGAGTTATTCAGGTGAAGGGGTGAAGGGAAGAGGAAAGAAGAGTAATCCAGGCAAAGGGGACGACACGTGTGAGGCAAGATGGAAAGGAAGGAACAGAGGAGGTTCAGAGAACTGGAGTGTGGAGTCTTCAGTGGATGGGATGGAGGCTGAGAGATGAGGCCAGCCAGGTAAGCTGGGGACAGATCTAGAAGAGCCCTGGACACCAAGTTAATGATTTGAATTTGGACTTTACCATAAAGGCAATAGGGAGACTTTGAAGGGGTTAAAAGTAAGTAAATGACACAAATGAACTTATTTACAAAACAGAAGTAGAGTCACAGCCGTAGAAAGCAAACTTATGGTTACCAGGGAATGGAGGGGGCGGATAAATTGGAAGATTGAGACTGACATATACACACTACTGTATACAAAATAGATAACTAATAAGGACCTACTGTATAGCACAGGGAACTCTACTCAATACTCTGTAATAGCTTATATGGGAAAAGAATCTTAAAAAAAAAAGAGTGGATAGATGTATAGGTATAACTGATTCACTTTGCTGAAACACCTGATTCACACCTGAAACTAACACAACAATGTTAATCAACTATACTCCAATGAAAAATTTAAAAATATATTTATTATGAGAAGAGAAAAATAACCACTGAAAAAGAAAAAAGTAGGTGAGTGACATCATCATTCTGTGTTTTAGATTTTAAGGTCATCACGGTTACTGCAAGGAGAAGGGACTGGAGTGGGACAGCACCTTGAGGCCCCTGAGAGCAGAGTCTGCCTGATTCAACTTTGGGGGCCCCTCCTCTCACACCAAGCCCCCAGTACTGCATACACACTCCAGAAATGCTAATTGGAGGAAGAGCTGACCAGAGGACCCATGTCCTCAGCCCTGCTGAGTCTCTGTCACTCCCAGGCTCTGAGAGATCGGTCACTCTCCAATGGCAGCCACTTGGAGTCTGGAGGGTTTTTGATGCCAGGCTTCTCTCCTGTGCAAACCCTAGCAAGTTCCCACCTCTCAGTACCAGCAAGCCTGTGCTGGGCAGTGTGGGCCTGCCTCCCTCCCTGGGAGACAGAAGCATCTGGGCACTTCCAGAGGGAAACCAGCCAAGTCACTGATGATTGCAGAGGGTGGGGCGTTCCAAGTGCCCCACGCCGGACTTGGCCTCATCACACCCCAAACTGGCTGCAGGCTCTGCAGGGTCTGTGCTCCTCTCGGACCTCCCAACCTTGGAGGCAGGTGGGCCACATGAGAAGAAGGTGCTGTAACCCGTTGTAAGCCGGGGGTTGGGCGGGGAGGTGCCACAGCCCCGCTATTTCAGGCAGGAGAGCTGCGCTTTTCCCTGGGAGCCGGGCAGTGGGCCCAGCCAGGTGCTGCCGAGCAGACGGGCTGCTCACCCTCCAAGAGCCAGGCCGGCAATTCCAGAAGGCACAACTTCAGTGTATTCCAATTTTCCAAAATAGAAAGAATAAAACAAATCAGAGCAGATGTTCCAACATGTAATTATCAACTGATCAGTTTGGACTTTTTTTAAAAAAGGGAAATTTCAAAATAGCTCCCAGATTTCATCAACTGCAGCCCTGGTGGAGGGCTGGCTGGGTTGGAAAGGAGTTACTGCGGAAGGGCTGCAGGTGCCCAGGTTGGGGAGGGGAGGGGGAGAGCGACACGGGGGCAGGTGCTGCTGCCGTGTTGCTTCTGACGCTGTGACTGCCACTGCTTCTGGGCGCAGTCAGGGGGGAGCAGCGCCAGGCTGCAGGTGCCAGGTTGCGGCAGCTGGGCCTCAAGACAAGCACTTTCCCTCAAAAGAACATCGCAAGCTGGGATGAGTCAGCTCCTTGCCTCATCTTGCCCTAGATCTCTCTCGTCTCGGGCAGACTCATGAAATGGCTGGCCTGGGAGAACATAAGTTGACCACTTTACCCTCCAGCTTAAGGCCTTGGCCACCCCCTAATACCCAGTCTTCCCTTTTAAGCCAATAAGATGCAGGAAAGAAACAGGACATGTTCTTGAACGATCAGCGATCCTTAAGCTGTGGGAGCCCTGGGCCCCTGTGTTGGAGTTTGGGTCTGAAATCTGCAAAGCTGAAGTTTCCTTTTAAATGCTGTCGGGACCTTTGAGTGATTTCCCCAGCAGCAGAGGAAAGGAAGGAAGGGAGAAAGGGGAAGGAAGAAAAGATTGTAGAGAGGGGAGGGAGGACAGCGGGAGAGAAGGACTGGGACCCCATGGTGGAATCTATAATTTATTAGATATTTACAAGAGAGTCTAAGATGTTGTTAGACATTGTTTAGAAATGGACATAGTCTTTTTGCTGATCAATGCATATATATGTGTAACTAGAGCTCTACAGATTATCTGCACCTTAAGCGTGTTTGGTTTGCTGGATTGAGCACTCTGCCTCTCTAGAAACCTTTAGGAACAAAGTGCTATTAACACACAAACACACTTCACAGCTTCCTGCAGTAGGTGCTGAATCCCAGGTTTCCTAACCCAGTGGGCAGCCCACAGCCCTCCCCCCCTCCATTGCTATAATTTACCTTCAACCTGGTTCCCAGGTGGCAACTGGGCTGAGTCTCCCTGCTGAGTGTCTGCTCTCTGGAAACCAGTTTCCAAAGACCACACAGGTGGCACGATGGCACAGCAGTCTCTAGAGCGGCCCGTCCGGCTGGCTACAGGGGCGAGTTCCAGCCTCACCCCTCCCTCGCTAGCTGTGTCTCGTTGCTAAGCTGCTTAACCCTCCTGGCTTCCATCCCCTCACCTATAAAGTGAAGATAATGATAGTACCTATTGCACAGGGTGGCTGTGAAGTTTACAGGAGGGAAGGCATGTGAAGCGTTGGCACACGCTCTGTTAAATGCTGGCCCCTCTGAGCAGGATGCCTCCCGTCTGCCTGTTCGCACAGGGCCTGGACCTGAAAAGGTCATCTGACTGCGAAGAAATGGAAAGTGTTCTGTGGGGCTGGCTACTCCCTTCCAGGGGACGTTCCCCACCCCTGCAATTTCCTTGAGATTCTACTTCTTTGGATTCTGAGCCTTTGCACGAGCATTCCTTCTACTGGGAATGCCATTTGATCTCCTTTCCATCCTCGCATAGTCAAATGGAGTTGACCCCGTGAGGCCCAGCTCAATGCTTGCCTCCTCCAGGAAGACTTCCCAGGTGCTGCATCCCGAAGCCATCTCTTGTTCCCCTAAATTTTCTTAGCCCTATGTCAGTGTATCTCGTGGTATTACGTATGGCTCTCTAGCTTGTGGTGCAGTTATTTGCGTACACGTTTTAGCTCTCCTAAGAGACTAGGAGATCCTGGAGGAAAGAGTCTCGGCTGGGTCCATCTTGATGAGGACCCAGTGCCCTGTGAAGACCACAGTGCCTGCCACAGGGTGTGTTGTGCTCAAGCCAAGCTTTTCAGTGTGTTCATAAAGAAAACTCATACTCTTCACACAGGCTGAGTTGTCCACAGTGCCAGTGGAGAAAGCATCCAGGGAGCAGCCTTCTAGCTGAACACCAGTGAGGACCTACCCTCTAGGGAGAGGCAGATGAGCAAGGAGGTGGCGGGGGAGCCATGAGATATCCCCTCTGCTGTCATACTCCCGGGGCTTTAACGTGCTGGAAAGAGAATGATCTATCCTTGGCCTTTTGTTGAGAAGAATTGCATGGACTTTGTTTACCTCCCTTTTACTTCGAGTGGTGGCTTAGCAGAGTGGTTAAAAATAAGCCCTTGAATCAGATTGCAGGGGTTTGTATTCCAGCTCCACCACGTACCTGCTGTGCAACCTTGTACAATTTACTTGACTCCCTGGGCTTGTCCTCAACTCCACAATGTGGATAATAATGGTACCTGCCTTTTCTGGCTGTTGTCAAGATGAAAAGAGATACCATATGTAAAGTACTTAGGCAGTACTTGGTGCATGGTAAACACCGAGTGATAGTTATTACAGACCCACCAATCAAACCACAGAAACTGTCGGGCTAGGCTCTGAGGACACAGATAAGACAGTCAAGAGATCTAAGTTCAAATCCTAACCAGCCTACAAATAAGTTCTAGAGGTGCTTTCCTTCCTTGAGCATTGGTGACTCAGTTTCATCTGTCAAATGAGAGTCGAATTTGTTCATTTCTAAAAGCTTCTTTGAAACTATTTGAATGTGTGTGTGAACATTTAGGAAGAGACAAGGCACAGGAAACAAAGGTTATATATACTCAAGCGCTAATCTTTTCTCGTGCTCTTTATCTTATTTGTTATCATCTCCTTTTTCCTTGCTCTTTTCCACCATTCTTTACATAACCTCTAATCTGTAATAGCTCTGCCTCTGTCCCTGTCTGTGTCTCTGTCTCTCTCATGCACCTACACACACTCATGCATGTTGCTACCTTTTCTTATTACCACACTTAATCTTGTTCCGTTTGGAGCAGGGTTAAAGGGCCTGGGCAGGGTAGAGGCAGGTGGGTCTGGGCCCTCTGCTACATGGGTTCCTTTCAAGCTGAGGAGCCTGCAGGGGGATTAGTCTTTATTAGACATCAATGCCCTGGCTTTCCATGGACTGAGCGTTCCGTGGTGCATCAAGAACTGTGGGCTTGACAAGTAGTCAGGGTACTTGAGAAAAATGAAAAAGGATTTTTTTAAACTTTTAAATAAATGTTAAAGAAGGAAGAGAGATGAGTAAACTCCAGGCTCCTCCCCTGGCTCTTGTCTTGTCCTGGTGCAGAGGTGGGGTGGGTGTGCACCCACGCAAAGGGGCTGCCCCATCCTGAGTAGTGGTCTCTGGGCCCCTCACCCAGCCGGCAGCCTGCCCTGGTCACAGATGCTTGGGGGCACTGATTGGGCCTGCCTGTGGGGTTTTCCTTCTGCAGAAGGTTTCTTCCTGTCTCTTTCCCTCCCTCGGCTGTGTCTCTCTCCATCTCTTTCTCAGTTGCTGACTCTTTTCTCTCTCCTCTCCCTCTCTCCACCGCCCCCCTCTCCCGTCCCTCCCAAACCTTCACGGAGAGGCTCCAATTAAAGCAGAAATGGCAGTTTGGCTCCTGAGCTGACATCCTCGTTGCCGCAGAAGCTCTCACAATTGACAGAAATCCTTGGCTTCCTTACCTCCTTATGTGCTACGTGAAAAAGAACAAAAATTATGCAGCCCCACCAAACCCATCCTGTCCTCCTGCCGCCCTCCCTCCCTCTCCTCCCCAGCCTAGGCGCTCCCCCCATCCCTTCCCCTCCAAGCTCTTCCCCAAACCCAAGCAGAATGGTTTGGACAGGAGGGCATTCATCAGCTGTTCTGAACTCTGCGCTCAGCAGTTGCCTCATCCCGGCTCCTCCACGGGGTGGAAGTGCCTTCCATGTTGCATTTCAGCTAGGGTTTGAAGGAAGCGACAGAGGCGCCCAGTCTGATCTTGAGAACCCCCTCGCCTGTCTGCCTGCTGCTCAGAAATGTCAGGTTTTGTAGTTCGGTGTTTCCCAACACTGTTCACTAACGATTCTATTTGGTGAACATCATCCTGAAAGGCTAGGCTGAGAGCCTTCGGTGTGTAGAGCCCTGCATCCCCTTCTAGTCCAGCATCCTCCACTGCATCCCTTGCCAGGGATGCAAGCACCAGGCTCGGGGGGCCATACTTCACTGCTCTCTGCAGCTTCACCAACCCCTTACCTCCCTCCCTCCCGAGCCTGGTTTCCGGCTGCCTGTCGCATGGTATCCCCAAAGCTGCTCATCCTCCTACAATGCGGCCCAGGGTGAGCTCATAACCTGCTCCCCAACAGCACATCCAAACTCCCTCCACCACCTCCTCTTTCTCCTGATAAGTGACAATCTCACCATGCTCTCAATTCCCAAGCCATCTTCACACTTGCCATCCTTACTTGCCTCCCCGAGCCTAGCAGTCCTACAGCCCTGAGGCTACAATCTCTGGAGCACCTTCAAGTTCATTGGTCCCCACCCCTGCTTTCACGTTGTCTGTCTGTTACTGCTGTCACGGCCTCTGCCAGTCCGCCTGCCCCAAATCCTATGCCACTTCAAGCCACTCTTCTCTCTGCTTCTAGGGTTTCTATTCCTAAACCCAGGCTGTTTCTTATCTAGCCCATGCTCAAGAACTTGCAGTGGCTCCCTATTGCTTATGGATTGGAGTCCAAATCCCTTTTCAATCTCCCATTTCATTCCATCCACCCTAACTACCTTCCCACCATCCCCCGAGCTCTTCATGCTCTTGTCTAGCTCCCCATCTGTCTCCAGGCTGTTTTCTCAGCCTGAAATTTCCTTCCCCCTCCCCGGCCTGTCATTGTGTCTTGTCTGGCAATTCATGTTAATAGGATATCTTGCCTGGAAAAGGCATATCATAAATATCTGTAGATTGATAGATTCAAATTTTAAAATCGAAAAGTCATTTATTTATTTAATAAATACTCCTTGAGTGCCTACTGTGGGTCTGGCTGGGCTAGGCGCTGGGGGTACGAAAGTAAGGAAGAAATAGCCCTGGTTCCTACCTTTGATGTGCTCACAGAGGAAGGGCAGAAATGGAAATGAAGGAATTACAGTGCAACATTAATTTGATAAATACATCATCATTTACTAAATGTCTGTTCTGTCAGGAACTGCGATAGGTACTGAAAATAGGCAAATGAACAAGGCACAAGCTTTACTGTTGAGGATTATTAATTCTAGTCGAAGAGATTGACAAGGAAGAGGGGAAATGGGGATAAGTGGCGGTTTATCCGTACCTGCTCCAGAATGTGTAGCGGGAAGCTTGACGTTGCCTTGGGCATTCAGGAGGTGATGTCTCAGCTCAGGTACAGAGATGAGCAGGGATGGCCAGATGCAGGAACAGGGGAAGGATGAGGGAGCGGGGAGGTGGAGCCATACGTGAGGGAAGACCCAAGAGGAAGAAAGCAGTTCTGAGAAGAATGACCGAAGAAAGCAGTTCTGAGAAGAATGACCAGAGGAGGCAAGGCCGGAGGTGGGGAGCTGGGGCGCGAGGACAGAGAGATTAGTGGTGAGAGGAGAAGCTTAAGACCTGAGCAGAGGATCAAGAAGGCCTCCGTTAAGGAGTGTGGGTTTTATCCAAGCATCGAGGGGCTTTAGTAGCACAGATAGCACCGAGTGAGGTCGTCCGATTTGTGCTTTAGAACCATCACTCTACTGCGCTCCTTCATTCATCATTCATTCAGTCACTGCCTCGTTCAACACGTATGGAGCACCTATTGCATGCCCAGAGGGATGATGGGCCTTGCGGGGAGGATAAGATTAGAGCCTGGGATTCAGTTCAGAAGCTGCAGCAGAAGTCAGGAGAGAGGAGACAGTGGCCTGAAATAAAATGATGGGAGCAGGCATGGAGCAGTTTCAGAGGTAGGAACTTTGGAGCTTGATGATAGTTTTTTGGGTTTTTTTTAACATCTTTATTGAGGTATAATTGCTTTACAATGGTGTGTTAGTTTCTGCTTTATAACAAAGTGAATCAGTTATACATATACATATGTTCCCATATCTCTTCCCTCTTGCATCTCCCTCCCTCCCACCCTCCCTATCCCACCTCTCCAGGCGGTCACAAAGCACAGAGCTGATTTCCCTGTGCTATGCGGCTGCTTCCCACTAGCTATCTACCTTACATTTGGTAGTGTATATATGTCCATGCCTCTCTCTCGCTTTGTCATAGCTCACCCTTCCCCCTCCCCATATCCTCAAGTCCGTTCTCCAGTAGGTCTGTGTCTTTATTCCTGTCTTACCCCT